>NW_026947486.1:117493811-117506311 GCF_034190915.1 Cavia porcellus
ACACACTCACACACACACACACACACACACACATGCACACACAGCTCTTGAATTCTCTACCAGAGAATAAGCACATTACCGACACGCACACCCATGCACAAACACACGCAAACCTGGAGTTCTCCACCAGAGAACAAGCACATGATCCACACAGATGCACATGAGCACATACACTCACACAACCTGGAGTTCTTCACCAGAGAACAAGCAGGTGATCCACATGCACACACATGCACACACACACAGAGACTTGGAGTTTTCCAGCAGACAACAAGCATGTCATTCACAAGCATGCAAATGCACATACACTCTCCTGGAGTCTCCACCATAGAACGTGCATATGGTGCACACACATGCTCACCCATGCACGCGCACACACACAGCCCTGGAGTTCTGCCCCAGAAAACAAGTGTGTGATTCACACACACACAGACACACAGCCCTGGAGTTCTCCACAAGAGAATAAGTACATGATCAACATGCATGCACATGCACACACACACACACACACACACACACACAGCCCTGGAGTTCACCAGTGAACAAGTACATGATCCACACACACGCACATACACACACACACATACACACAGACCTGGAGTTCACCAGAGAGCAAGCACATAATGCACACGCATGTGCATGCACACACACAGAAAGCCCTGTAGTTCTCCACCAGAGAGTGCACACATGGTGCACACGCACACCACCACATGCACACACAGCCCTGGAGTTCTCCACCAGAGAACAAGCACTTGATCCACATGCACGCACATGCACACACACACATGCACACACACACACAGCCCTAGACTTCACCAGAGAACAAGCACATGATCCACATACACGCACACACACACACACAGCCCTGGTGTTCTTCACCTAGAGAGCACACACATTGTGCACACGCACACATGCACACATAGCTCTGGAATTCTCCACAAGAGAATAAGCACATTATCCACACACACACACATGCACACACACACGCAACCTGGAGTTCTCCACCAGAGAACAAGCACATGATCCACACGCATGCACATGAGCACATACACTCACACAACCTGGAGTTCTCCACCAGAGAACAACCATGTGATCCACACACACAAACATGCACACACACACAGAGTCCTGGAGTTTTCCAGCAGACAACAAGCACGTGATCCACAGGCACACACATGCACACACACACACAGAGACTTGGAGTTTTCCAGCAGACAACAAGCATGTGATCCACAAGAATGCACATGAACATACACACTCCTGGAGTTCTCCGCCATAGAACGTGCATACGGTGCATACACATGCACACCCATGCACGCGCACACACACAGCCCTGGAGTTCTGCCCAGAAAACAAGTGTGTGATTCACACACACACATGCACACACAGACACACAGCCCTGGAGTTCTCCACAAGAGAATAAGCACATGATCCACATGCATGCACATACACACACACACACACAGCCCTGGAGTTCTCCACCAGAGAACAAGCACATGATCTACATGCACGCACATGCCCACACACTCTCCTGGACTTCTCCAACAGAGAGCGTGCACATGGTGCACACTCATGCACATACACACGCACACACACAGACCTGGAGTTCTTCACTGGAGAACAAGTGTGTGATCCACACATACGCACATGCACACACACACACACACAAACACCTCTGGAGTTTTCCACCAGAGAACAAGCACATGATTCACACACATGCACATGCACACACACACAACCCTGCAGTTCTTCCACCAGAGTATGCACATAGTATATACACACACATGCACAACACACAGAGCCCTGGAGTTCTGCATGAGAAAAAGCGTGTGATGCACACGTGTGCACACACACACACAGCCCTGATTCCTCCACCAGAGAACAAGCACATGATCCACACACATGCACATGAACACACAAACACAGACATAGCCCTGGAGGTCTCCACAAGAGAGCACGCGCTTAACGCACAACACACATCCGCACACACACACAGCCCTGGAGCTCACCAGCGAACAAGGGCATGATCTACACACATGCACAAGCACACACACACACAGCCCTGGACTTCACCAGAGAACAAGCACATGATCCACATACACGCACACACACAAACCCACAGCCCTGGTTTTTTCAGCTAAGAGAGCACACACATGGTGCACACACACACACACACACATGCACACACAGCTCTGGAATTCTCCACCAGAGAATAAGCACATTATCCACACGCACACACATGCACACACACACAGAAACCTGGAGTTCTCCACCAGGGAACAAGCACATGATCCACACGCATGCACATGAGCACATACTCTCACACAACCGAGAGTTCTCCACCAGAGAACAAGCAAGTGATCCACATGCACACACATGCAGCCGCGCACACACAGCCCTGCAGTTCTGCCTCAGAAAACAAGTGTGTGATTCATACACACACACACACATGCACACACAGACACAGAGCCCTGGAGTTCACCAGAGAACAAGCACATGATCCACACCCACGCACATACACACACACACACACACACACACACACACACCCAGACAGACCTGGAGTTCACCAGAGAGCAAGCACATAATGCACACACATGTGCGTGCACACTCACACAAAGCCCTGCTGTTCTCCACCAGAGAGTGCACACATGGTGCACACGCACACCCAGACATGCACACACAGCCCTGGAGTTCTCCACCAGAGAATAAGCACTTGATCCACACACATGCACATGCCCACACACTCTCCTGGACTTCTCCAACAGAGAGCATGCACATGGTGCACACTCATGCACACACACGCACACACACACCTGGAGTTCTTCACTGGAGAGCAAGTGTGTGATTCACACATACGCACATGCACACACACACGCAAACCTGGAGTTCTCCACCAGAGAACAAGCACATGTCCACGCGCATGCAGATGAGCACATACACTCACACAACCTGGAGTTCTCCACCAGAGAACAAGCATGTGATCCACATGCACACACATGCACACACACAGAGACTTGGAGTTTTCCAGCAGACAACAAGCATGTGATCCACAAGAATGCACATGCACATACACACTCCTGGAGTTCTCCACCATAGAACGTGCATATGGTGCACACACATGCACACCCATACATGTGCACACACAGCCCTAGAGTTCTGCCCCAGAAAACAAGTGTGTGATTCACACACACACACATGTACACACAGACACACAGCCCTGGAGTTCTCCACAAGAGAATAAGCACATGATCCACATGCATGCACATGCACACACACACACACACACACACACACACACACAGCCCTGGAGCTCACCAGAGAACAAGCACATGATCCACACGCATGCACATGCACACACACACACACACACACACAGACCTGGAGTTCGCCAGAGAGCAAGAACATAATGCACAAACATGTGCCTGCACACACACACAAAGCCCTGGAATTCTCCACCAGAGAGTGCACACATGGTGCACACGCACACCACCACATGCACACACAGCCCTGGAGTTCTCCACCAGAGAATAAGCACATGATCCACATGCACGCACATGACCACACACACACCTGGACTTCTCCAACAGAGAGCGTGCACATGGTGCACACGCATGCACACACACACGCACACACACAGACCTGGAGTTCTTCACTGGAGAACAAGTGTGTGATCCACACATACGCACATGCACACACACACACAAACACCTCTGCAGTTTTCCACCAGAGAACAACCAAAAGATTCACACACATGCACATGTACACACACACAACCCTGCAGTTCTTCCACCAGAGAGTGTGCACATAATATACACACACGCATGCACACACACACAGAGCCCTGGAGTTCTGCACGAGAACAAGTGTGTGATGCACACGTGTGCACACGCACACACACAGCCCTGAGTCCTCCACCAGAGAACAAGCACATGATCCACACACAAGCACATGTACACACAAATACACAGACACAGCCCTGGAGGTCTCCACAAGAAAACAAGCGCTGGATGCACAACACACATCCGCACACACACACAGTCCTGGAGCTCACCAGCGAACAAGGGCATGATCTACACACGCGCACAAGCACACACACACACACAGCCCTGAACTTCACCAGAGAACAAGCACATGATCCACATACACGCACACACACACAGCCCTGGTGTTCTTCACCTAGAGAGCACACACATGGTGCACATGCACACATGCACATACAGCTCTGGAATTCTCCACCAGAGAATAAGCACATTATCCACACACACACACAGCCGTGGACTTCACCAGAGAACAAGCACATGATCCACATACACGCACACACACACACACACACAGTCCTGGTGTTCTCCAACTAGAGAGCACACACATGGTGCACACACACACACACACACACGCACACACAGCGCTGGAATTCTCTACCAGAGAATAAGCACATTATCGACACGTACACACGCACACACACACAAATGCACACATAGCTCTGGAATTCTCCACCAGAGAATAAGCACATTATCCACACGCACACACATGCACACACACACACGCAAACCTGGCGTTCTGTACCAGAGAACAAGCACATGATCCGCACGCATGCACATGAGCACATACACTCACACAACATGGAGTTCTCCACAGGAGAACAAGCATGTGATCCACACGCACACACATGCACACACACACAGAGTCTTGGAGTTTTCCAGCAGACAACAAGCACGTGATCCACAAGCATGCACATTCACATACACACTCCTGGAGTTCTCCACCATAGAACATGCATATGGTGCACACACATGCACACCCATGCACGTGCACACACTTCCGTGGAGTTCTGCCCCAGAAAACAACTGTGTGATTCACACACACACACATGCACACACAGACACACAGCCCTGGAGTTCCCCACAAGAGAATAAGCACTTGATCCACATGCATGCACACACACACACACACACACACATCCCTATATTTCTCCTCCAGAGAGCACACACAGCCCTGGAGTTCTCCACCAGAGATCAAGCACATGATCCACACGCATGCACATGTACACACAAACACACAGGCACAGCCCTGGAGGTCTCCACAAGAGAGCATGCGCTTAATTCACAGAACACATCTGCACACACACACACAGCCCTGGAGCTCACCAGCGAACAAGGGCATGATCTACACACACACACATGCACACACACACACACAGCCCTGGACTTCACCAGAGAACAAGCACATGATCCACATACATGCACACACACACACACACACACACACACACACACACACAGTCCTGGTGTTCTCCAACTAGAGAGCACACACATGGTGCACACGCACACATGCACACACAGCTCTGGAATTCTCCACCAGAGAATAAGCACATTATCCACACGCATACACATGCACACAGACACGCAAACCTGGCGTTCTCTACCAGAGAACAAGCACATGATCCGCACGCATGCACATGAGCACAAACACTCACAAAACCTGGAGTTCTCCACCAGAGAACAAGCATGTGATCCACACGCACACACATGCCCACACACACAGAGTCTTGGAGTTTTCCAGCAGACAACAAGCACGTGATCCACAAGCATGCACATGCACATGCACACTCCTGGAGTTCTCCACTATAGAACATGCATATGGTGCACACACATGCACACCCATGCACACGCACACACACAGCCCTGGAGTTCTCCCCCAGAAAACAACTGTGTGATTCACACACACACACATGCACACACAGACACACAGCCCTGGAGTTCCCCACAAGAGAATAAGCACTTGATCCACATGCATGCACACACACACACACACACACACACACCCTACATTTATCCTCCAGAGAGCACACACAGCCCTGGAGTTCTCCACCAGAGACCAAGCACATGATCCACACGCATGCACATGTACACACAAACACACAGACAGAGCCGTGGAGATCTCCACAAGAGAACAAGCGCTTGATGCACAACACATCCGCATACACACACACACAGCCCTGGAGCTCACCAGCGAACAAGGGCATGATCTACACACACACACATGCACACACACACACAGCCCTGGACTTCACCAGAGAACAAGCACATGATCCACATACACGCACACACACACACTCAGTCCTGGTGTTCTCCAATTAGAGAGCACACACATGGTGCACACACACACACACACACACACACATGCACACACAGCGCTGGAATTCTCTACCAGAGAATAAGCACATTATCGACACGTACACACGCACACACACACAAATGCACACATAGCTCTGGAATTCTCCACCAGAGAATAAGCACATTATCCACACGCACACACATGCACACACACACACGCAAACCTGGCGTTCTCTACCAGAGAACAAGCACATGATCCGCACGCATGCACATGAGCACATACACTCACACAACATGGAGTTCTCCACAGGAGAACAAGCATGTGATCCACACGCACACACATGCACACACACACAGAGTCTTGGAGTTTTCCAGCAGACAACAAGCACGTGATCCACAAGCATGCACATTCACATACACACTCCTGGAGTTCTCCACCATAGAACATGCATATGGTGCACACACATGCACACCCATGCACGTGCACACACTTCCGTGGAGTTCTGCCCCAGAAAACAACTGTGTGATTCACACACACACACACATGCACACACAGACACACAGCCCTGGAGTTCCCCACAAGAGAATAAGCACTTGATCCACATGCATGCACACACACACACACACACACACACACACACACATCCCTATATTTCTCCTCCAGAGAGCACACACAGCCCTGGAGTTCTCCACCAGAGATCAAGCACATGATCCACACGTATGCACTAGTACACACAAACACACAGGCACAGCCCTGGAGATCTCCACAAGAGAACAAGATCTTGATGCACAACACACATCCGCACACACACACACAGCCATGGAGCTCACCAGCGAACAAGGGCATGATCTACACACACACACATGCACACACACACACAGCCCTGGACTTCACCAGAGAACAAGCACATGATCCACATACACGCACACACACACACTCAGTCCTGGTGTTCTCCAATTAGAGAGCACACACATGCTGCACACACACACACACACACACACATGCACACACACATGCACACACAGCTCTGGAATTCTCTACCAGAGAATAAGCACATTATCGACACGTACACACGCACACACACACACAAATGCACACACAGCTCTGGAATTCTCCACCAGAGAATAAGCACATTATCCACACGCACACACATGCACACACACACACGCAAACCTGGCGTTCTGTACCAGAGAACAAGCACATGATCCGCACGCATGCACATGAGCACATACACTCACACAACATGGAGTTCTCCACAGGAGAACAAGCATGTGATCCACACGCACACACATGCACACACACACAGAGTCTTGGAGTTTTCCAGCAGACAACAAGCACGTGATCCACAAGCATGCACATTCACATACACACTCCTGGAGTTCTCCACCATAGAACATGCATATGGTGCACACACATGCACACCCATGCACGCGCACACACTTCCCTGTGGTTCTGCCCCAGAAAACAAGTGTGTCATTCACACACACACACGCACATGCACACACAGACACACAGCCCTGGTGTTCCCCACAAGAGAATAAGCACTTGATCCACATGCATGCACACACACACACACACACACACACACCCTACATTTCTCCTCCAGAGAGCACACACAGCCCTGGAGTTCTCCACCAGAGATCAAGCACATGATCCACACGCATGCACATGTACACACAAACACACAGGCACAGCCCTGGAGGTCTCCACAAGAGAGCACGCGTTTAATGCACAACACACATCTGCACACACACACACAGTCCTGGAGCTCACCAGCGAACAAGGGCATGATCTACACACACACACATGCACACACTGCCCTGGACTTCACCAGAGAACAAGCACATGATCCACATACACGCACACACACACACAGCCCTGGTGTTCTCCACCAAGAGAGCATACACATGGTGCACGCACACACTCACACACACACACACACACACACATGCACACACAGCTCTTGAATTCTCTACCAGAGAATAAGCACATTACCGACACGCACACCCATGCACAAACACACGCAAACCTGGAGTTCTCCACCAGAGAACAAGCACATGATCCACACAGATGCACATGAGCACATACACTCACACAACCTGGAGTTCTTCACCAGAGAACAAGCAGGTGATCCACATGCACACACATGCACACACACACAGAGACTTGGAGTTTTCCAGCAGACAACAAGCATGTCATTCACAAGCATGCAAATGCACATACACTCTCCTGGAGTCTCCACCATAGAACGTGCATATGGTGCACACACATGCTCACCCATGCACGCGCACACACACAGCCCTGGAGTTCTGCCCCAGAAAACAAGTGTGTGATTCACACACACACAGACACACAGCCCTGGAGTTCTCCACAAGAGAATAAGTACATGATCAACATGCATGCACATGCACACACACACACACACACACACAGCCCTGGAGTTCACCAGTGAACAAGTACATGATCCACACACACGCACTTACACACACACACATACACACAGACCTGGAGTTCACCAGAGAGCAAGCACATAATGCACACGCATGTGCATGCACACACACAGAAAGCCCTGTAGTTCTCCACCAGAGAGTGCACACATGGTGCACACGCACACCACCACATGCACACACAGCCCTGGAGTTCTCCACCAGAGAACAAGCACTTGATCCACATGCACGCACATGCACACACACACATGCACACACACACACAGCCCTAGACTTCACCAGAGAACAAGCACATGATCCACATACACGCACACACACACACACAGCCCTGGTGTTCTTCACCTAGAGAGCACACACATTGTGCACACGCACACATGCACACATAGCTCTGGAATTCTCCACAAGAGAATAAGCACATTATCCACACACACACACATGCACACACACACGCAACCTGGAGTTCTCCACCAGAGAACAAGCACATGATCCACACGCATGCACATGAGCACATACACTCACACAACCTGGAGTTCTCCACCAGAGAACAACCATGTGATCCACACACACAAACATGCACACACACACAGAGTCCTGGAGTTTTCCAGCAGACAACAAGCACGTGATCCACAGGCACACACATGCACACACACACACAGAGACTTGGAGTTTTCCAGCAGACAACAAGCATGTGATCCACAAGAATGCACATGAACATACACACTCCTGGAGTTCTCCGCCATAGAACGTGCATACGGTGCATACACATGCACACCCATGCACGCGCACACACACAGCCCTGGAGTTCTGCCCAGAAAACAAGTGTGTGATTCACACACACACATGCACACACAGACACACAGCCCTGGAGTTCTCCACAAGAGAATAAGCACATGATCCACATGCATGCACATACACACACACACACACAGCCCTGGAGTTCTCCACCAGAGAACAAGCACATGATCTACATGCACGCACATGCCCACACACTCTCCTGGACTTCTCCAACAGAGAGCGTGCACATGGTGCACACTCATGCACATACACACGCACACACACAGACCTGGAGTTCTTCACTGGAGAACAAGTGTGTGATCCACACATACGCACATGCACACACACACACACACAAACACCTCTGGAGTTTTCCACCAGAGAACAAGCACATGATTCACACACATGCACATGCACACACACACAACCCTGCAGTTCTTCCACCAGAGTATGCACATAGTATATACACACACATGCACACACACACAGAGCCCTGGAGTTCTGCATGAGAAAAAGCGTGTGATGCACACGTGTGCACACACACACACAGCCCTGATTCCTCCATCAGAGAACAAGCACATGATCCACACACATGCACATGAACACACAAACACAGACATAGCCCTGGAGGTCTCCACAAGAGAGCACGCGCTTAACGCACAAAACACATCCGCACACACACACAGCCCTGGAGCTCACCAGCGAACAAGGGCATGATCTACACACATGCACAAGCACACACACACACAGCCCTGGACTTCACCAGAGAACAAGCACATGATCCACATACACGCACACACACAAACCCACAGCCCTGGTTTTTTCAGCTAAGAGAGCACACACATGGTGCACACACACACACACACACATGCACACACAGCTCTGGAATTCTCCACCAGAGAATAAGCACATTATCCACACGCACACACATGCACACACACACAGAAACCTGGAGTTCTCCACCAGGGAACAAGCACATGATCCACACGCATGCACATGAGCACATACTCTCACACAACCGAGAGTTCTCCACCAGAGAACAAGCAAGTGATCCACATGCACACACATGCAGCCGCGCACACACAGCCCTGCAGTTCTGCCTCAGAAAACAAGTGTGTGATTCATACACACACACACACATGCACACACAGACACAGAGCCCTGGAGTTCACCAGAGAACAAGCACATGATCCACACCCACGCACATACACACACACACACACACACACACACACACACACACCCAGACAGACCTGGAGTTCACCAGAGAGCAAGCACATAATGCACACACATGTGCGTGCACACTCACACAAAGCCCTGCTGTTCTCCACCAGAGAGTGCACACATGGTGCACACGCACACCCAGACATGCACACACAGCCCTGGAGTTCTCCACCAGAGAATAAGCACTTGATCCACACACATGCACATGCCCACACACTCTCCTGGACTTCTCCAACAGAGAGCATGCACATGGTGCACACTCATGCACACACACGCACACACACACCTGGAGTTCTTCACTGGAGAGCAAGTGTGTGATTCACACATACGCACATGCACACACACACGCAAACCTGGAGTTCTCCACCAGAGAACAAGCACATGTCCACGCGCATGCAGATGAGCACATACACTCACACAACCTGGAGTTCTCCACCAGAGAACAAGCATGTGATCCACATGCACACACATGCACACACACAGAGACTTGGAGTTTTCCAGCAGACAACAAGCATGTGATCCACAAGAATGCACATGCACATACACACTCCTGGAGTTCTCCACCATAGAACGTGCATATGGTGCACACACATGCACACCCATACATGTGCACACACAGCCCTAGAGTTCTGCCCCAGAAAACAAGTGTGTGATTCACACACACACACATGTACACACAGACACACAGCCCTGGAGTTCTCCACAAGAGAATAAGCACATGATCCACATGCATGCACATGCACACACACACACACACACACACACACACACAGCCCTGGAGCTCACCAGAGAACAAGCACATGATCCACACGCATGCACATGCACACACACACACACACACACACAGACCTGGAGTTCGCCAGAGAGCAAGAACATAATGCACAAACATGTGCCTGCACACACACACAAAGCCCTGGAATTCTCCACCAGAGAGTGCACACATGGTGCACACGCACACCACCACATGCACACACAGCCCTGGAGTTCTCCACCAGAGAATAAGCACATGATCCACATGCACGCACATGACCACACACACACCTGGACTTCTCCAACAGAGAGCGTGCACATGGTGCACACGCATGCACACACACACGCACACACACAGACCTGGAGTTCTTCACTGGAGAACAAGTGTGTGATCCACACATACGCACATGCACACACACACACAAACACCTCTGCAGTTTTCCACCAGAGAACAACCAAAAGATTCACACACATGCACATGTACACACACACAACCCTGCAGTTCTTCCACCAGAGAGTGTGCACATAATATACACACACGCATGCACACACACACAGAGCCCTGGAGTTCTGCACGAGAACAAGTGTGTGATGCACACGTGTGCACACGCACACACACAGCCCTGAGTCCTCCACCAGAGAACAAGCACATGATCCACACACAAGCACATGTACACACAAATACACAGACACAGCCCTGGAGGTCTCCACAAGAAAACAAGCGCTGGATGCACAACACACATCCGCACACACACACAGTCCTGGAGCTCACCAGCGAACAAGGGCATGATCTACACACGCGCACAAGCACACACACACACAGCCCTGAACTTCACCAGAGAACAAGCACATGATCCACATACACGCACACACACACAGCCCTGGTGTTCTTCACCTAGAGAGCACACACATGGTGCACATGCACACATGCACATACAGCTCTGGAATTCTCCACCAGAGAATAAGCACATTATCCACACACACACACATGCACACACACACACAGCCGTGGACTTCACCAGAGAACAAGCACATGATCCACATACACGCACACACACACACACACAGTCCTGGTGTTCTCCAACTAGAGAGCACACACATGGTGCACACACACACACACACACACATGCACACACAGCGCTGGAATTCTCTACCAGAGAATAAGCACATTATCGACACGTACACACG
>NW_026947486.1:117508811-117526311 GCF_034190915.1 Cavia porcellus
AGAGAACAAGGGCATGATCTACACACACACACATGCACACACACACACAGCCCTGGACTTCACCAGAGAACAAGCACATGATCCACATACACGCACACACACACACACAGTCCTGGTGTTCTCCAACTAGAGAGCACACACATGGTGCACACACACACACACACACACATGCACACACAGCTCTGGAATTCTCTACCAGAGAATAAGCACATTATCGACACGTACACACGCACACACACACACAAATGCACACACAGCTCTGGAATTCTCCACCAGAGAATAAGCACATTATCCACACGCACACACATGCACTCAGACACGCAAACCTGGCGTTCTCTACCAGAGAACAAGCACATGATCCGCACCCATGCACATGAGCACATACACTCACAAAACCTGGAGTTCTCCACCAGAGAACAAGCATGTGATCCACACGCACACACATGCACACACACACAGAGTCTTGGAGTTTTCCAGCAGACAACAAGCACGTGATCCACAAGCATGCACATGCACATACACACTCCTGGAGTTCTCCACCATAGAACGTGCATATGGTGCACACATATGCACACCCTTGCACGCGCACACACACAGCGCTGGAGTTCTGCCCCAGAAATCAAGTGTGTGATTCACACACACACACATGTACACACAGACACACAGCCCTGGAGTTCCCCACAAGAGAATAAGGACATGATCCACATGCATGCACACACACACACACACACACACACATACCCTATATTTCTCCTCCAGAGAGCACACACAGCCCTGGAGTTCTCCATCAGAGATCAAGCACATCATCCACACGCATGCACCTGTACACACAAACACACAGGCACAGCCCTGGAGGTCTCCACAAGAGAGCACGCGCTTAATGCACAACACACATCTGCACACACACACACAGTCCTGGAGCTCACCAGCGAACAAGGGCATGATCTACACACACACACATGCACACACACACACTGCCCTGGACTTCACCAGAGAACAAGCACATGATCCACGTACACGCACACACACACACAGCCCTGGTGTTCTCCACCAAGAGACCATACACATGGTGCACGCACACACTCACACACACATGCACATGCACACACAGCTCTTGAATTCTCTACCAGAGAATAAGCACATTATCGACACGCACACCCATGCACAAACACACGCAAACCTGGAGTTCTCCACCAGAGAACAAGCACATGATCCACACAGATGCACATGAGCACATACACTCACACAACCTGGAGTTTTCCACCAGAGAACAAGCAGGTGATCCACACGCACACACATGCACACACACACAGAGACTTGGAGTTTTCCAGCAGACAACTAGCATGTCATTCACAAGCATGCAAATGCACATACACTCTCCTGGAGTCTCCACCATAGAACGTGCATATGGTGCACACACATGCTCACCCATGCACGCGCACACACACAGCCCTGGAGTTCTGCCCCAGAAAACAAGTGTGTGATTCACACACACACAGACACACAGCCCTGGAGTTCTCCACAAGAGAATAAGTACATGATCAACATGCATGCACATGCACACACACACACACACACACACACACAGCCCTGGAGTTCACCAGTGAACAAGTACATGATCCACACACACGCACATACACACACACACATACACACAGACCTGGAGTTCACCAGAGAGCAAGCACATAATGCACACGCATGTGCATGCACACACACAGAAAGCCCTGTAGTTCTCCACCAGAGAGTGCACACATGGTGCACACGCACACCACCACATGCACACACAGCCCTGGAGTTCTCCACCAGAGAACAAGCACTTGATCCACATGCACGCACATGCACACACACACATGCACACACACACACAGCCCTAGACTTCACCAGAGAACAAGCACATGATCCACATACACGCACACACACACACACAGCCCTGGTGTTCTTCACCTAGAGAGCACACACATTGTGCACACGCACACATGCACACATAGCTCTGGAATTCTCCACAAGAGAATAAGCACATTATCCACACACACACACATGCACACACACACGCAACCTGGAGTTCTCCACCAGAGAACAAGCACATGATCCACACGCATGCACATGAGCACATACACTCACACAACCTGGAGTTCTCCACCAGAGAACAACCATGTGATCCACACACACAAACATGCACACACACACAGAGTCCTGGAGTTTTCCAGCAGACAACAAGCACGTGATCCACAGGCACACACATGCACACACACACACACAGAGACTTGGAGTTTTCCAGCAGACAACAAGCATGTGATCCACAAGAATGCACATGAACATACACACTCCTGGAGTTCTCCGCCATAGAACGTGCATACGGTGCACACACATGCACACCCATGCACGCGCACACACACAGCCCTGGAGTTCTGCCCAGAAAACAAGTGTGTGATTCACACACACACACATGCACACACAGACGCACAGCCCTGGAGTTCTCCACAAGAGAATAAGCACATGATCCACATGCATGCACATACACACACACACACACACAGCCCTGGAGTTCTCCACCAGAGAACAAGCACATGATCTACATGCACGCACATGCCCACACACTCTCCTGGACTTCTCCAACAGAGAGCGTGCACATGGTGCACACTCATGCACATACACACGCACACACACAGACCTGGAGTTCTTCACTGGAGAACAAGTGTGTGATCCACACATACGCACATGCACACACACACACACACACAAACACCTCTGGAGTTTTCCACCAGAGAACAAGCACATGATTCACACACATGCACATGCACACACACACAACCCTGCAGTTCTTCCACCAGAGTATGCACATAGTATATACACACACATGCACACACACACAGAGCCCTGGAGTTCTGCATGAGAAAAAGCGTGTGATGCACACGTGTGCGCACACACACACAGCCCTGATTCCTCCACCAGAGAACAAGCACATGATCCACACGCATGCACATGAACACACAAACACAGACATAGCCCTGGAGGTCTCCACAAGAGAGCACGCGCTTAATGCACAACACACATCCGCACACACACACAGCCCTGGAGCTCACCAGCGAACAAGGGCATGATCTACACACATGCACAAGCACACACACACACAGCCCTGGACTTCACCAGAGAACAAGCACATGATCCACATACACGCACACACACAAACCCACAGCCCTGGTTTTTTCAGCTAAGAGAGCACACACATGGTGCACACACACACACACACACATGCACACACAGCTCTGGAATTCTCCACCAGAGAATAAGCACATTATCCACACGCACACACATGCACACACACACAGAAACCTGGAGTTCTCCACCAGGGAACAAGCACATGATCCACACGCATGCACATGAGCACATACTCTCACACAACCGAGAGTTCTCCACCAGAGAACAAGCAAGTGATCCACATGCACACACATGCAGCCGCGCACACACAGCCCTGCAGTTCTGCCTCAGAAAACAAGTGTGTGATTCATACACACACACACACATGCACACACAGACACAGAGCCCTGGAGTTCACCAGAGAACAAGCACATGATCCACACCCACGCACATAAACACACACACACACACACACACACACACCCAGACAGACCTGGAGTTCACCAGAGAGCAAGCACATAATGCACACACATGTGCGTGCACACTCACACAAAGCCCTGCTGTTCTCCACCAGAGAGTGCACACATGGTGCACACGCACACCCAGACATGCACACACAGCCCTGGAGTTCTCCACCAGAGAATAAGCACTTGATCCACACACATGCACATGCCCACACACTCTCCTGGACTTCTCCAACAGAGAGCATGCACATGGTGCACACTCATGCACACACACGCACACACACACACCTGGAGTTCTTCACTGGAGAGCAAGTGTGTGATTCACACATACGCACATGCACACACACACGCAAACCTGGAGTTCTCCACCAGAGAACAAGTACATGTCCACGCGCATCCAGATGAGCACATACACTCACACAACCTGGAGTTCTCCACCAGAGAACAAGCATGTGATCCACATGCACACACATGCACACACACAGAGACTTGGAGTTTTCCAGCAGACAACAAGCATGTGATCCACAAGAATGCACATGCACATACACACTCCTGGAGTTCTCCACCATAGAACGTGCATATGGTGCACACACATGCACACCCATACATGTGCACACACAGCCCTAGAGTTCTGCCCCAGAAAACAAGTATGTGATTCACACACACACACATGTACACACAGACACACAGCCCTGGAGTTCTCCACAAGAGAATAAGCACATGATCCACATGCATGCACATGCACACACACACACACACACACACACAGCCCTGGAGCTCACCAGAGAACAAGCACATGATCCACACGCATGCACACACACACACACACACACACACACACAGACCTGGAGTTCGCCAGAGAGCAAGAACATAATGCACAAACATGTGCCTGCACACACACACAAAGCCCTGGAATTCTCCACCAGAGAGTGCACACATGGTGCACACGCACACCACCACATGCACACACAGCCCTGGAGTTCTCCACCAGAGAATAAGCACATGATCCACATGCACGCACATGACCACACACACACCTGGACTTCTCCAACAGAGAGCGTGCACATGGTGCACACGCATGCACACACACACGCACACACACAGACCTGGAGTTCTTCACTGGAGAACAAGTGTGTGATCCACACATACGCACATGCACACACACACACAAACACCTCTGCAGTTTTCCACCAGAGAACAACCAAAAGATTCACACACATGCACATGTACACACACACAACCCTGCAGTTCTTCCACCAGAGAGTGTGCACATAATATACACGCACGCATGCACACACACACAGAGCCCTGGAGTTCTGCACGAGAACAAGTGTGTGATGCACACGTGTGCACACGCACACACACAGCCCTGAGTCCTCCACCAGAGAACAAGCACATGATCCACACACAAGCACATGTACACACAAATGCACAGACACAGCCCTGGAGGTCTCCACAAGAAAACAAGCGCTGGATGCACAACACACATCCGCACACACACACAGTCCTGGAGCTCACCAGCGAACAAGGGCATGATCTACACACGCGCACAAGCACACACACACACACAGCCCTGAACTTCACCAGAGAACAAGCACATGATCCACATACACGCACACACACACAGCCCTGGTGTTCTTCACCTAGAGAGCACACACATGGTGCACATGCACACATGCACATACAGCTCTGGAATTCTCCACCAGAGAATAAGCACATTATCCACACACACACACATGCACACACACACACAGCCGTGGACTTCACCAGAGAACAAGCACATGATCCACATACACGCACACACACACACACACAGTCCTGGTGTTCTCCAACTAGAGAGCACACACATGGTGCACACACACACACACACACACATGCACACACAGCGCTGGAATTCTCTACCAGAGAATAAGCACATTATCGACACGTACACACGCACACACACACAAATGCACACATAGCTCTGGAATTCTCCACCAGAGAATAAGCACATTATCCACACGCACACACATGCACACACACACACGCAAACCTGGCGTTCTGTACCAGAGAACAAGCACATGATCCGCACGCATGCACATGAGCACATACACTCACACAACATGGAGTTCTCCACAAGAGAACAAGCATGTGATCCACACGCACACACATGCACACACACACAGAGTCTTGGAGTTTTCCAGCAGACAACAAGCACGTGATCCACAAGCATGCACATTCACATACACACTCCTGGAGTTCTCCACTATAGAACATGCATATGGTGCACACACATGCACACCCATGCACACACACACACACAGCCCTGGAGTTCTGCCCCAGAAAACAACTGTGTGATTCACACACACACACATGCACACACAGACACACAGCCCTGGAGTTCCCCACAAGAGAATAAGCACTTGATCCACATGCATGCACACACACACACACACACACACACACCCTACATTTCTCCTCCAGAGAGCACACACAGCCCTGGAGTTCTCCACCAGAGATCAAGCACATGATCCACACGCATGCACATGTACACACAAACACACAGGCACAGCCCTGGAGGTCTCCACAAGAGAGCATGCGCTTAATTCACAGAACACATCTGCACACACACACACAGCCCTGGAGCTCACCAGCGAACAAGGGCATGATCTACACACACACACATGCACACACACACACACAGCCCTGGACTTCACCAGAGAACAAGCACATGATCCACATACATGCACACACACACACACACACACACACACACACACACAGTCCTGGTGTTCTCCAACTAGAGAGCACACACATGGTGCACACGCACACATGCACACACAGCTCTGGAATTCTCCACCAGAGAATAAGCACATTATCCACACGCATACACATGTACACAGACACGCAAACCTGGCGTTCTCTACCAGAGAACAAGCACATGATCCGCACGCATGCACATGAGCACATACACTCACAAAACCTGGAGTTCTCCACCAGAGAACAAGCATGTGATCCACACGCACACACATGCACACACACACAGAGTCTTGGAGTTTTCCAGCAGACAACAAGCACGTGATCCACAAGCATGCACATGCACATGCACACTCCTGGAGTTCTCCACTATAGAACATGCATATGGTGCACACACATGCACACCCATGCACATGCACACACACAGCCCTGGAGTTCTCCCCCAGAAAACAACTGTGTGATTCACACACACACACATGCACACACAGACACACAGCCCTGGAGTTCCCCACAAGAGAATAAGCACTTGATCCACATGCATGCACACACACACACACACACACACACACACCCTACATTTATCCTCCAGAGAGCACACACAGCCCTGGAGTTCTCCACCAGAGACCAAGCACATGATCCACACGCATGCACATGTACACACAAACACACAGACAGAGCCGTGGAGATCTCCACAAGAGAACAAGCGCTTGATGCACAACACATCCGCATACACACACACACAGCCCTGGAGCTCACCAGCGAACAAGGGCATGATCTACACACACACACATGCACACACACACACACAGCCCTGGACTTCACCAGAGAACAAGCACATAATCCACATACACGCACACACACACATACAGTCCTGGTGTTCTCCAACTAGAGAGCACACACATGGTGCACACACACATACACACACACACACACATGCACACACAGCTCTGGAATTCTCTACCAGAGAATAAGCACATTATCGACACGTACACACGCACACACACACACACACATGCACACACAGCTCTGGAATTCTCCACCAGAGAATAAGTACATTATCCACACGCACACACATGCACACAGACACGCAAACCTGGCGTTCTCTACCAGAGAACAAGCACATGATCCGCACGAATGCACATGAGCACATACACTCACAAAACCTGGAGTTCTCCACCAGAGAACAAGCATTTGATCCACATGCACACACATGCACACACACACAGAGTCTTGGAGTTTTCCAGCAGACAACAAGCACGTCATCCACAAGCATGCACATGCACATGCACACTCCTGGAATTCTCCACCATAGAACGTGCATATGGTGCACACATATGCACACCCATGCACGCGCACACACACAGCCCTGGAGTTCTGCCCCAGAAAACAACTGTGTGATTCACACACACACACATGCACACACAGACACACAGCCCTGGAGTTCCCCACAAGAGAATAAGGACATGATCCACATGCACGCACACACACACACACACACACACACACACACATACCCTATATTTCTCCTCCAGAGAGCACACACAGCCCTGGAGTTCTCCACCAGAGATCAAGCACATGATCCACACGCATGCACATGTACACACAAACACACAGACAGAGCCCAGGAGATCTCCACAAGAGAACAAGGTCTTGATGCACAACACACATCCGCACACACACACACAGCCGTGGAGCTCACCAGAGAACAAGGGCATGATCTACACACACACACATGCACACACACACACAGCCCTGGACTTCACCAGAGAACAAGCACATGATCCACATACACGCACACACACACACACAGTCCTGGTGTTCTCCAACTAGAGAGCACACACATGGTGCACACACACACACACACACACACATGCACACACAGCTCTGGAATTCTCTACCAGAGAATAAGCACATTATCGACACGTACACACGCACACACACACACAAATGCACACACAGCTCTGGAATTCTCCACCAGAGAATAAGCACATTATCCACACGCACACACATGCACTCAGACACGCAAACCTGGCGTTCTCTACCAGAGAACAAGCACATGATCCGCACCCATGCACATGAGCACATACACTCACAAAACCTGGAGTTCTCCACCAGAGAACAAGCATGTGATCCACACGCACACACATGCACACACACACAGAGTCTTGGAGTTTTCCAGCAGACAACAAGCACGTGATCCACAAGCATGCACATGCACATACACACTCCTGGAGTTCTCCACCATAGAACGTGCATATGGTGCACACATATGCACACCCTTGCACGCGCACACACACAGCGCTGGAGTTCTGCCCCAGAAATCAAGTGTGTGATTCACACACACACACATGTACACACAGACACACAGCCCTGGAGTTCCCCACAAGAGAATAAGGACATGATCCACATGCATGCACACACACACACACACACACACACACATACCCTATATTTCTCCTCCAGAGAGCACACACAGCCCTGGAGTTCTCCATCAGAGATCAAGCACATCATCCACACGCATGCACCTGTACACACAAACACACAGGCACAGCCCTGGAGGTCTCCACAAGAGAGCACGCGCTTAATGCACAACACACATCTGCACACACACACACAGTCCTGGAGCTCACCAGCGAACAAGGGCATGATCTACACACACACACATGCACACACACACACTGCCCTGGACTTCACCAGAGAACAAGCACATGATCCACGTACACGCACACACACACACAGCCCTGGTGTTCTCCACCAAGAGACCATACACATGGTGCACGCACACACTCACACACACATGCACATGCACACACAGCTCTTGAATTCTCTACCAGAGAATAAGCACATTATCGACACGCACACCCATGCACAAACACACGCAAACCTGGAGTTCTCCACCAGAGAACAAGCACATGATCCACACAGATGCACATGAGCACATACACTCACACAACCTGGAGTTTTCCACCAGAGAACAAGCAGGTGATCCACACGCACACACATGCACACACACACAGAGACTTGGAGTTTTCCAGCAGACAACTAGCATGTCATTCACAAGCATGCAAATGCACATACACTCTCCTGGAGTCTCCACCATAGAACGTGCATATGGTGCACACACATGCTCACCCATGCATGCGCACACACACAGCCCTGGAGTTCTGCCCCAGAAAACAAGTGTGTGATTCACACACACACACATGCACACACAGACACACAGCCCTGGAGTTCTCCACAAGAGAATAAGTACATGATCAACATGCATGCACATGCACACACACACACACACACACACACACAGCCCTGGAGTTCACCAGTGAACAAGTACATGATCCACACACACGCACATACACACACACACATACACACAGACCTGGAGTTCACCAGAGAGCAAGCACATAATGCACACGCATGTGCATGCACACACACAGAAAGCCCTGTAGTTCTCCACCAGAGAGTGCACACATGGTGCACACGCACACCACCACATGCACACACAGCCCTGGAGTTCTCCACCAGAGAACAAGCACTTGATCCACATGCACGCACATGCACACACACACATGCACACACACACACAGCCCTAGACTTCACCAGAGAACAAGCACATGATCCACATACACGCACACACACACACACAGCCCTGGTGTTCTTCACCTAGAGAGCACACACATTGTGCACACGCACACATGCACACATAGCTCTGGAATTCTCCACAAGAGAATAAGCACATTATCCACACACACACACATGCACACACACACGCAACCTGGAGTTCTCCACCAGAGAACAAGCACATGATCCACACGCATGCACATGAGCACATACACTCACACAACCTGGAGTTCTCCACCAGAGAACAACCATGTGATCCACACACACAAACATGCACACACACACAGAGTCCTGGAGTTTTCCAGCAGACAACAAGCACGTGATCCACAGGCACACACATGCACACACACACACAGAGACTTGGAGTTTTCCAGCAGACAACAAGCATGTGATCCACAAGAATGCACATGAACATACACACTCCTGGAGTTCTCCGCCATAGAACGTGCATACGGTGCACACACATGCACACCCATGCACGCGCACACACACAGCCCTGGAGTTCTGCCCAGAAAACAAGTGTGTGATTCACACACACACACATGCACACACAGACACACAGCCCTGGAGTTCTCCACAAGAGAATAAGCACATGATCCACATGCATGCACATACACACACACACACACAGCCCTGGAGTTCTCCACCAGAGAACAAGCACATGATCTACATGCACGCACATGCCCACACACTCTCCTGAACTTCTCCAACAGAGAGCGTGCACATGGTGCACACTCATGCACATACACACGCACACACACAGACCTGGAGTTCTTCACTGGAGAACAAGTGTGTGATCCACACATACGCACATGCACACACACACACACACAAACACCTCTGGAGTTTTCCACCAGAGAACAAGCACATGATTCACACACATGCACATGCACACACACACAACCCTGCAGTTCTTCCACCAGAGTATGCACATAGTATATACACACACATGCACACACACACAGAGCCCTGGAGTTCTGCATGAGAAAAAGCGTGTGATGCACACGTGTGCGCACACACACACAGCCCTGATTCCTCCACCAGAGAACAAGCACATGATCCACACGCATGCACATGAACACACAAACACAGACATAGCCCTGGAGGTCTCCACAAGAGAGCACGCGCTTAATGCACAACACACATCCGCACACACACACAGCCCTGGAGCTCACCAGCGAACAAGGGCATGATCTACACACATGCACAAGCACACACACACACAGCCCTGGACTTCACCAGAGAACAAGCACATGATCCACATACACGCACACACACAAACCCACAGCCCTGGTTTTTTCAGCTAAGAGAGCACACACATGGTGCACACACACACACACACACATGCACACACAGCTCTGGAATTCTCCACCAGAGAATAAGCACATTATCCACACGCACACACATGCACACACACACAGAAACCTGGAGTTCTCCACCAGGGAACAAGCACATGATCCACACGCATGCACATGAGCACATACTCTCACACAACCGAGAGTTCTCCACCAGAGAACAAGCAAGTGATCCACATGCACACACATGCAGCCACGCACACACAGCCCTGCAGTTCTGCCTCAGAAAACAAGTGTGTGATTCATACACACACACACACATGCACACACAGACACAGAGCCCTGGAGTTCACCAGAGAACAAGCACATGATCCACACCCACGCACATAAACACACACACACACACACACACACACACCCAGACAGACCTGGAGTTCACCAGAGAGCAAGCACATAATGCACACACATGTGCGTGCACACTCACACAAAGCCCTGCTGTTCTCCACCAGAGAGTGCACACATGGTGCACACGCACACCCAGACATGCACACACAGCCCTGGAGTTCTCCACCAGAGAATAAGCACTTGATCCACACACATGCACATGCCCACACACTCTCCTGGACTTCTCCAACAGAGAGCATGCACATGGTGCACACTCATGCACACACACGCACACACACACACCTGGAGTTCTTCACTGGAGAGCAAGTGTGTGATTCACACATACGCACATGCACACACACACGCAAACCTGGAGTTCTCCACCAGAGAACAAGTACATGTCCACGCGCATCCAGATGAGCACATACACTCACACAACCTGGAGTTCTCCACCAGAGAACAAGCATGTGATCCACATGCACACACATGCACACACACAGAGACTTGGAGTTTTCCAGCAGACAACAAGCATGTGATCCACAAGGATGCACATGCACATACACACTCCTGGAGTTCTCCACCATAGAACGTGCATATGGTGCACACACATGCACACCCATACATGTGCACACACAGCCCTAGAGTTCTGCCCCAGAAAACAAGTGTGTGATTCACACACACACACATGTACACACAGACACACAGCCCTGGAGTTCTCCACAAGAGAATAAGCACATGATCCACATGCATGCACATGCACACACACACACACACACACACACACACACACAGCCCTGGAGCTCACCAGAGAACAAGCACATGATCCACACGCATGCACACACACACACACACACACACACACACAGACCTGGAGTTCGCCAGAGAGCAAGAACATAATGCACAAACATGTGCCTGCACACACACACAAAGCCCTGGAATTCTCCACCAGAGAGTGCACACATGGTGCACACGCACACCACCACATGCACACACAGCCCTGGAGTTCTCCACCAGAGAATAAGCACATGATCCACATGCACGCACATGACCACACACACACCTGGACTTCTCCAACAGAGAGCGTGCACATGGTGCACACGCATGCACACACACACGCACACACACAGACCTGGAGTTCTTCACTGGAGAACAAGTGTGTGATCCACACATACGCACATGCACACACACACACAAACACCTCTGCAGTTTTCCACCAGAGAACAACCAAAAGATTCACACACATGCACATGTACACACACACAACCCTGCAGTTCTTCCACCAGAGAGTGTGCACATAATATACACGCACGCATGCACACACACACAGAGCCCTGGAGTTCTGCACGAGAACAAGTGTGTGATGCACACGTGTGCACACGCACACACACAGCCCTGAGTCCTCCACCAGAGAACAAGCACATGATCCACACACAAGCACATGTACACACAAATGCACAGACACAGCCCTGGAGGTCTCCACAAGAAAACAAGCGCTGGATGCACAACACACATCCGCACACACACACAGTCCTGGAGCTCACCAGCGAACAAGGGCATGATCTACACACGCGCACAAGCACACACACACACACAGCCCTGAACTTCACCAGAGAACAAGCACATGATCCACATACACGCACACACACACAGCCCTGGTGTTCTTCACCTAGAGAGCACACACATGGTGCACATGCACACATGCACATACAGCTCTGGAATTCTCCACCAGAGAATAAGCACATTATCCACACACACACACATGCACACACACACACAGCCGTGGACTTCACCAGAGAACAAGCACATGATCCACATACACGCACACACACACACACACACAGTCCTGGTGTTCTCCAACTAGAGAGCACACACATGGTGCACACACACACACACACACACATGCACACACAGCGCTGGAATTCTCTACCAGAGAATAAGCACATTATCGACACGTACACACGCACACACACACAAATGCACACATAGCTCTGGAATTCTCCACCAGAGAATAAGCACATTATCCACACGCACACACATGCACACACACACACGCAAACCTGGCGTTCTGTACCAGAGAACAAGCACATGATCCGCACGCATGCACATGAGCACATACACTCACACAACATGGAGTTCTCCACAGGAGAACAAGCATGTGATCCACACGCACACACATGCACACACACACAGAGTCTTGGAGTTTTCCAGCAGACAACAAGCACGTGATCCACAAGCATGCACATTCACATACACACTCCTGGAGTTCTCCACCATAGAACATGCATACGGTGCACACACATGCACACCCATGCACGTGCACACACTTCCGTGGATTTCTGCCCCAGAAAACAAGTGTGTCATTCACACACACACACATGCACACACAGACACACAGCCCTGGTGTTCCCCACAAGAGAATAAGCACTTGATCCACATGCATGCACACACACACACACACACACACACACACCCTACATTTCTCCTCCAGAGAGCACACACAGCCCTGGAGTTCTCCACCAGAGATCAAGCACATGATCCACACGCATGCACATGTACACACAAACACACAGGCACAGCCCTGGAGGTCTCCACAAGAGAGCATGCGCTTAATTCACAGAACACATCTGCACACACACACACAGCCCTGGAGCTCACCAGCGAACAAGGGCATGATCTACACACACACGCATGCACACACACACACAGCCCTGGACTTCACCAGAGAACAAGCACATGATCCACATACATGCACACACACACACACACACACACACACAGTCCTGGTGTTCTCCAACTAGAGAGCACACACATGGTGCACACACACATACACACACACACACACATGCACACACAGCTCTGGAATTCTCTACCAGAGAATAAGCACATTATCGACACGTACACACGCACACACACACAAATGCACACATAGCTCTGGAATTCTCCACCAGAGAATAAGCACATTATCCACACGCACACACATGCACACACACACACGCAAACCTGGCGTTCTGTACCAGAGAACAAGCACATGATCCGCACGCATGCACATGAGCACATACACTCACACAACATGGAGTTCTCCACAGGAGAACAAGCATGTGATCCACACGCACACACATGCACACACACACAGAGTCTTGGAGTTTTCCAGCAGACAACAAGCACGTGATCCACAAGCATGCACATTCACATACACACTCCTGGAGTTCTCCACTATAGAACATGCATATGGTGCACACACATGCACACCCATGCACACACACACACACAGCCCTGGAGTTCTGCCCCAGAAAACAACTGTGTGATTCACACACACACACATGCACACACAGACACACAGCCCTGGAGTTCCCCACAAGAGAATAAGCACTTGATCCACATGCATGCACACACACACACACACACACACACACACCCTACATTTCTCCTCCAGAGAGCACACACAGCCCTGGAGTTCTCCACCAGAGATCAAGCACATGATCCACACGCATGCACATGTACAAACAAACACACAGACAGAGCCGTGGAGATCTCCACAAGAGAACAAGCGCTTGATGCACAACACATCCACATACACACACACACAGCCCTGGAGCTCACCAGCGAACAAGGGCATGATCTACACACACACACATGCACACACACACACACAGCCCTGGACTTCACCAGAGAACAAGCACATAATCCACATACACGCACACACACACACACAGTCCTGGTGTTCTCCAACTAGAGAGCACACACATGGTGCACACACACATACACACACACACACACACATGCACACACAGCTCTGGAGTTCTCTACCAGAGAATAAGCACATTATCGACACGTACACACGCACACACACACACACACACATGCACACACAGCTCTGGAATTCTCCACGAGAGAATAAGTACATTATCCACACGCACACACATGCACACAGACACGCAAACCTGGAGTTCTCCACCAGAGAACAAGCACATGATCCTCACGCATGCACATGAGCACATACACTCACACAAGCTGGAGTTCTTCACCACAGAACAAGCATGTGATCCACATGCACACACACACAGAGTCTTGGAGTTTTCCTGCAGACAGCAAGCATGTGATCCACAAGCATGCACATGCACAGACACACTCCTGGTGTTCTCCACCATAGAACATGCCTATGGTGCACAACATGCACACCCATGCACGCGCACACACACAGCCCTGGAGTTCTGCTCCAGAAAACAAGTGTGTGATTCACACACACACACACACACACATGCACACACAGACACAGAGCCCTGGGGTTCTCCACAAGAGAATAAGCACATGATTCACATGCATGCACACACACACACATACACACACCCTACATTTATCCTCCAGAGAGCACACACAGCCCTGGAGTTCTCCACCAGAGATCAAGCACATGATCCACATGCATGCACATACACACACAGCCCTGGAGTTTTCCACCAGGGTACAAGCGCATGATCCACATACATGCACACACATACACAGACATGGTGTTCTCTACCAGAGAACAAGCATGTGATCCACACGCACACACATGCACACACACACAGAGTCTTGGAGTTTTCCAGCAGGCAACAAGCACGTGATCCACAAGCATGCACATGCACATGCACATGCACACTCCTGGAGTTCTCCACTATAGAACATGCATATGGTGCACACACGTGCACACCCATGCACACACACACACACAGCCCTGGAGTTCTGCCCCAGAAAACAACTGTGTGATTCACACACACACACATGCACACACAGACACACAGCCCTGGAGTTCCCCACAAGAGAATAAGCACTTGATCCACATGCATGCACACACACACACACACACACACACACACACACACCCTACATTTCTCCTCCAGAGAGCACACACAGCCCTGGAGTTCTCCACCAGAGATCAAGCACATGATCCACACGCATGCACATGTACACACAAACACACAGACAGAGCCCTGGAGATCTCCACAAGAGAACAAGCGCTTGATGCACAACACACATCCACACACACACATACACAGCCCTGGAGCTCACCAGCGACCAAGGGCATGATCTACACACACACACATGCACACACACACACAGCCCTGGACTTCACCAGAGAACAAGCACATGATCCACATACACGCACACACACACACACAGTCCTGGTGTTCTCCAACTAGAGAGCACACACATGGTGCACACACACATACACACAAACACACACACACACATGCACACACAGCTCTGGAATTCTCTACCAGAGAATAAGCACATTATCGACACGTACACACACACACACACACACACACACACACACACACATGCACACACAGCTCTGGAATTCTCCACCAGAGAATAAGCACATTATCCACACGCACACACATGCACACACACACGCAAACCTGGCGTTCTCTACCAGAGAACAAGCACATGATCCGCACGCATGCACATGAGCACATACACTCACAAAACCTGGAGTGCTCCACCAGAGAACAAGCATGTGATCCACACGCACACACATGCACACACACCGAGTCTTGGAGTTTTCCAGCAGACAACAAGCACGTTATCCACAAGCATGCACATGCACATACACACTCCTGGAGTTCTCCACCATAGAACGTGCATATGGTGCGCACATATGCACACCCTTGCACGCGCACACACACAGCCCTGGAGTTCTGCCCCAGAAAACAAGTGTGTGATTCACACACACACACATGCACACACAGACACACAGCCCTGGAGTTCCCCACAAGAGAATAAGCACATGATCCAAAGGCATGCACACACACACCCACCCTACATTTCTCCTCCAGAGAGCACACACAGCCCTGGAGTTCTCCACCAGAGATCAAGCACATGATC